>NW_026610407.1:270000-292000 GCF_029499605.1 Hyla sarda
ATTGTATATGTTTCTGGTACAATTATCATGGGGGATAGGGGTCTACTAGGAAATATCATTGTGGATCCTCTTGTATATATATATATATATATATATATATATGTATTGTATATGTTTCTGGTACAATTATCATGGGGGATAGGGGTCTACTAGGAAATATCATTGTGGATCCTCTTGTATATATATATATATATATATGTATTGTATATGTTTCTGATATAATTATCATGGGGGATAGGGGTCTACTAGGAAATATCATTGTGGATCCTCTTGTGTATATATATATATATGTATTGTATATGTTTCTGATATAATTATTATGGGGGATAGGGGTCTACTAGGAAATATCATTGTGGATCCTCTTGTATATATATATATATATGTATTGTATATGTTTCTGATATAATTATTATGGGGGATAGGGGTCTACTAGGAAATATCATTGTGGATCCTCTTGTATATATATATATATATGTATTGTATATGTTTCTGATATAATTATCATGGGGGATATGGGTCTACTAGGAAATATCATTGTGGATCCTCTTGTGTATATATATATATATATATGTATTGTATATGTTTCTGATATAATTATCATGGGGGATAGGGGTCTACTAGGAAATATCATTGTGGATCCTCTTGTGTATATATATATATATATGTATTGTATATGTTTCTGATATAATTATTATGGGGGATAGGGGTCTACTAGGAAATATCATTGTGGATCCTCTTGTATATATATATATATGTATTGTATATGTTTCTGATATAATTATCATGGGGGATAGGGGTCTACTAGGAAATATCATTGTGGATCCTCTTGTATATATATATATATATATGTATTGTATATGTTTCTGATACAATTCTCATGGGGGATAGGGGTCTACTAGGAAATATCATTGTGGATCCTCTTGTATATATATATATATATATATATGTATTGTACATGTTTCTGATACAATTATTATGGGGGATAGGGGTCTACTAGGAAATATCATTGTGGATCCTCTTGTTTGTATATACAGTGGTCCCTCAACATACAATGGTAATCCGTTCCAAATGGACCATCGTTTGTTGAAACCATCGTATGTTGAGGGATCCGTGCAATGTAAAGTATAGGACAGTGGTCTACAACCTGCGGACCTCCAGATGTTTCAAAACTACAACACCCAGCATGCCCGGACAGCCAACGGCTGTCCGGGCATGCTGGGAGTTGTAGTATTGTAACACCTGGAGGTCCGCAGGTTGAAGACCACTGGTATTGGAGGTTATACTCACGTTTCCCCGCCGCTCCGGACCTTCACCGCTGCCCTGGATGTCGCCCTCCATCGCTGTCGCCGGGTCCCCGGGGTGTCCCCGACGCTCTGCTACCCCGGGATCCTCACTCTCCGTCGCCGCCATCACGTCGCTATGCACACCGCTCCTATTGGATGCCGGGATGGCGTGCGCAGCGACGTGATGACGACGATGGAGAGCGCCGACCATGCAGAGGATCCCGAAGAGGAGGCGCCGGAGCCCCGAGGACAGGTAGGAGACCAGCACCGGAGCACACGGGGCACCTTAAACGGCTATCCGGTGGCAGATGAAGCAGTCTGTGCTGCAGGATAGCCGTTTATGCGATGGCCCCGACATACAAAAGCATCGTATGTTGGTGCTGCCTCTGAGAGGCCATCGTATGTTGAAATTATCGTATGTCGGGGCCATCGTAGGTCGGGGGGGGTCACTGTATATATATATATATATATATATATATATATATATATATATATATAAATGTATTGTATATGTTTCCGATACAATTACCATGGGTGGATTGTTTATCTTCAGCACGTACTGTGTTATACGCTTTGAATGAACTAAGCGTATATAAATAAAGTCATACGCTGACTAATAGCAAAACCTACGGGTGACTGAAAGTGCAACGAACTGAGTAGGTACCTTAAAACATAACTTTTAATAAGTAAATAAAATAATTACACACCAAATAATAGGGGATACAGTGTATGTGCAAATGATCCCACCACTGGGAATAAAATGAAAAAAAATTGGGGGGAGGAACAGAAGATGCACTTCCCCGGGTATCGCATAGCAATTCTATATTACTGTACACCAATAACTAGTATGTGGAAAACCACCCCTTTTTTAATTACCCAACGTGTTTCTGTTCTCAAAGGAACTTCATCAGGGGTAAATCAGAGTAAGAGGTTACAAAATACCACAGTAAGACAATAAACATAGGTGTCAGAACTAACAAGATACCTGCAGCACAAAGCCCCATTAGTTTATACAATGTATATATATAAAGAAATTGTGTGATTTTTAAAACCTATCCCTGACAGGGATGATAACCTGGTATTGGACAATGCCGATCATACAGGGAGAGAGAGCACAAGACCCTATCTACAGCACATAACGTATCACAGGGATAGGGGATCACACCTAAAAGAGAAAACAAATATTGTATACTTAATAATGATAGCGCTTACCCAATCCATGTGGATGTAAGAGAAAGGGGCTATACTCACAACAAGCTGCATAGAGGCTGATGCAGGGCTGCCTATAGACAAAAGAGCCAAGAGATATAGTATAATGGGTCAGCAATGGACCAAGAACGCAGACCGCCAGGAATATAAAAAAAAATGATACAAAGCAGTACTTACAAGGGTCAAAGCGGGGTGCCCGTACGATGCAGGGAAGAGCACGCTTAGTAGGGATCGACCGACTATCGGTATGGCCCATATTATCGGCCGATAATCACGATTTTGGGCATTATCGGTATCGGCAATTACCTTGCCGATAAGCCGATAATGCCCCGCACCGCGACTGCCCCCCCCTGACCCGCCGCACCGCACCCCCCCCCCACCGTAGCGTAGTGCTGGGCGGTATACCGGTATGGATTTTTGCCCATACCGCTATACCGTCGGGCCCCTTCCCCACCCTCCGAGTCAATAAAAAAAAAAAAACTTACCCGTAATGGGGGTGGTCCTGGGGGTGGTCCGGGCCATCCATCCTTCCTGTAGTGTCCGTGGCCGTTCCGGGTGGAGGGTGCACCGGTCCGGGCTGTCCTTCTCCGTGGGTCCTCTTCTCCACTCCGGGCAGGCTCCGGCCTAGTACGCTGCATAGACGCCACTACGCCGTGACGTCAGGTGCGTCGCTGCGCACAGGCGTCACTGCGTAGCGGCGTCTGTGCAGCGTACTAGGCCGGAGCCTGCCCAGAGTGGAGAAGATGACCCCCGGAGACGGACAGCCCGGACCAGTTCACTCTTCACCCGGAACGCCCCCAGACACTACAGGAAGGGAGGATGGATGGCCCGGACCACCCTGACAGGTAGGGGGAGAGAAGCGGGTGGTGGCGGCGGTCTATGGCACTGCAAAAGCCACCGCAGTGCATTGATTTAAAGCGCCCGCTTTAAATCAATGACCTGCAGCGGTGTCGAGGGGGGATAAATAGCCGATAACTTATACCGGAATATCAGTATAAGTTATCGGCTATCGGCCCTAACCTGCACCGATTATCGGTATCGGCCCTAAAAAAACGATATCGATCGATCCCTAACGCTTAGTGTTATACGCTTTATCAGACGTACTGGTTATATGAGCACTTATTACTACATGTATTTGCTGTGTGTCATTTTGTGTTTGTATTGTGGCTCATTGAGCATTTATGAAACCTTTTAGGCTTCTATTTAGGGGCACGATTATAAATATTGGTTTTAGGTCCTATTCTGTGATTTATAATTTTTGTTTGGACTTGGTATCTTTTCTGTGAACAGACTTTTAATTTTGCTCACTAGTCTGAATTCCTCTCAAAGGGAGGGGGCGTGGCCTCACTGTGCAGGTCTCCGCCCCCTCCCTCAGTATGCTGTCTGCTCACATCTCCCCTAGCATTAGCAAAACTACAACTCCCAGCTTGTCCTCACTGACAGTAGCGGGACACAAGCTGACAGTGAGAGGAGTTTTCCAGCGCTCACAGCTGTCAATCAAGGAAGTGTGTCCATGACATAGGTGATGACTCATGGACACAGCAGGACTAGTATGTGTCCAAGCAGGCGGGCGGGGGGGGGGGGGCAGTTCTTTGACTGGATTTATCAGTATGAAATACTGAACATTTCTAATGAAATCCATTACAAAACCTATTGGTTATACATGCTGTACAACATATCAAAAGTTTTTGTATCTGACAGTACCCATTTAAATAAGAAAGTGCCCTGATAAGTTCCATAAGGTATGGGGGGCCCAGTGTGGTTCTCCCTCAGCTTTCACCTCTTTTCTGTCCTCCGCACTTTTGGCTCCTCCTTTTAACCCTTTCCTCTTCTGTCTTTCTCCTTCCTTTCTTCCTTTTCTGGTGGGTAGTGTGGTAGGTCCTTCTGCCCAAGTCTAGCATCCTACCCTATCCGGGGTGGCTCAGGAGGTGTTACCTGCTCAAGTTTAAAGTGTTACTCCGCCCACAGATAGGGGATAAGATGTCTGATTGTGGGGGGTCCCGCTGCTGGGCCCCCTGCGATCTCCATACAGCACCCGCCATTCTAAACAGTATGTTAACAATGCTGAGTTTAGGAGGCCGGAATGTGACTTTATGCCACGCCCCCTCCATTCATGTCTTTGTGAGGGGGCGTGGCGTGATGTCACATCTCCGGCCGCCAAAACCAAGCATTCTAAAAAAAACCTTTCAGAACGTCGGGTGCTGCACAGAGATCGCGTCGGTCCCCTCACAATCAGACATCTTATCCCCTATTTTTTGGATAGGGGATAAGATGTCTGTGGGCGGAGTACCCCTTTAAGGTTCCCAGTAGAGGAATGCATTGGGATTGGGATCCCCCCCACCACCACCATTTTGTGGAGCCCGCTGAGCTCAACCTGCCCTGGAGGATCATGTACTGTACTCTCTCCATCTTTTCCTGTCAGCCCAGTAGAGCCGCCACCAATGTTCACACACAGAGACATAAAGTGCGCTGTGCTCGTGCTGCTGCCCCCGCTGGGTGTGTAAGTGACTGCGTCTTGGTGATCCTCCCAGTCAGGGCCTCTGCACTGCTATGCACATGGGTGTAAGTGCACTGCGTAAGACCCTAGAGTTCAATGCTCTGCAGTCTGCACATACTTCATGGGAGCTATAACAAAAATTAAAAAGTGTAAAAAAAACATTTTAAGGAGTACTCTGGTGCAGAGTATTCCTGCTCCGTCCTGCCCGGGCTGCAAAAAAAATTTAAATGAACCATCTCTCACCTCCCTGGGTTACCGTGGAGCGCCACTACAGCTGATCAGTCCTCCGGTCCATCCTCTTCATACTTCCGTGTGTAACTAAGCGTCACATTGCGCTCAGCCTATTATGGGCCGAGGCAGAACATCGCGGCTGCCGGCGGCCGGCTGAGCGCCATGTGACGCTTTGTTCACCCGGAAGTATGAAGAAGATGGACCGGAGGACCGATCAGCTGTAGTGGCGCTCCGCGGGAACCCAGGAAGGTGAGTGATGGTTTATTTTCATTTTTTTTTAAGCCCGGGCAGAACGGAGCAGGAATACTCTGCACCAGAGTACTCCTTTAACCCCTTCCTTAATAAGAGCTTGAATCCCCCCATCCTTTCCCATGTTTTTAAATAAAATAATGTATAAAAGATAAACGTATGTGGTATCGCTGCATGTCTAAATGTCTGAACTATTAAAAAATAATGTTAATGAAATTGTACGGTCAATGGTGTACACGTATAAAAATACTAAAGTCCAAAATTGTGCATTTTTGTATGCCATAAAAAATAATAAAAAGCGAACAAAAAGTCCCATCAAAACAAACATCTTATTGATAAACACTACAAACCACGGCGCAAAAAAATATGACCCTCAAACGTCCCCGTATATGGAAAAAGAAAGTTATGGGGGTCAGAAAATGACAATTTGACATATACTAATTTTGGTGCATGTAGTTATAATAATTTTTTTTAATCCTTTTTTTAATTTTAAATAACAAAACAAGTCAATAATACAGTACATATACGATCATACAATATCCCATCAAAAGATCCCATCCATCCACGTACTGACAGAAAAATCACAAACAAGATAAAGGAGATAACAAGAATCCAATACATTACACATCCCATCCCCCCCCCTGTCCTGGAGCACTGGAAAAAAAAAAACATTTCCCAGAAACATCTCATTTTAATAACCTTCTGCGGTCTACCACTGTTCCCATAGCTTTTTACATCTCTGCGTTTGTTTAATTGACGATTATGCCGTCAAATATTCATATTTTTTTATTTTATCTACTAGATTCAGCCATTCTTGGACACTTGGTACCCGAACCGATAGCCATACTTAGCACGAAACAAGATTTTTTTTCCAATTAAAATTTTTATTCAGTTTCAAGTATAAACAAGTAAATAAACAAAGTACAATCACCGTACAATAATACAGGTGCTGAACAAGTCCATGTTCAGGCGTTACATAACACCAAAACTCCCAATCAGGGAACAATAAGGCCTCTAAGTAAACCTCAAGCTGAGAAAGAGAAGTATGCCATACTGGAAATTCAAATTACATTAACCAATATGTGTCCAGCCAGACACTTATGCAACATGGGTAAGGAAACTGATAACAAATACCAGGTAACAAGATGTGCACAGGAAGGGCGCAAGGGTACCAACAGAAGGGGACAAGACAAGGGAAAGGAGAAAAGAAGTAGGAGTCTACAGGAGGGAGGGAACAAAAGATAGAAGAAGTCAGGCGGAGGGGCCAGGAACAAGAGCCACCGGGTTCTGAGGGGAAAGCAGAGTGCGATATTCAGGGGTAGACTGGAAAGACAGCCAGTCAAACCAAGTTTTAGTATAACGATCGTTTTCTGCAGGGGTCAAGGCAATTAGTTCCTCCATACGTTGGAAGTAGTTTACTTCCGCTATCCATTCACCAATCGTGGGGGAGACAGTAGATCTCCATTTGCGAGGAATAACCGACTTCGCCGCCTGCAGTAAATATCGCAAGAGAGACTTCTTATATCTAGAAGAGGACATATCAAACATAAATAAGAGAGTGGCCTCAGGAGAGTCCGGGACAGCTACACCAGTGATCTTACCCACTACCTGGCGGACCGTAGTCCAAAAGGGACGCAGAGAAGGGCAGTCCCACCAAATGTGCAGCATGGTGCCAGCTGAGAGGTCACATCGCCAACAATTCTCAGAAACAGAGGGGAACCAACGGTGCAGCTGCTCCGGAGTACGGTACCACCGGGAAAGGATCTTGTAGTTAGTTTCTTGTGTTCTATTAGCAATAACCGACTTGTGAGACAGGTAGAAGCATTTCCGCCATTGCTCAGGTGTGAATTGTGTATTAAGTTCCGACTCCCAGGCAGCACAAAAAGCAGGCAGTGAAGTGGAGTAGCGGGATAGTAGCATCCTATAGAGAAAGCCTATGGTGTGAGATGGTAGGGGAGGCTGAAGACAGAGCTGTTCAAACTGTGTCAGTGGTCTATGTAAGCGCGTAGAGCGCCGTATGGTGGTATAAAAGTGTTGCAGCTGTATATATTCAAAAGGTGCCCGTACACGAGAGACTAGATCAGGGCGTATGTCAGAGAGGGGTAGTAGGTCAGAGGAGGAGAGCACATGTGTGAAACGGAGAGGGTTTGACTTGTCCCCACCTAAGAACCCACGAGTCGAGGCGCCCGGGGGGAAATCTGGGTGATCTGTGATAGGTAACAGGGGGCCCGTAGGCTCCACCATGGACCCACTAGACAGGGACCCCCGAAGGGCAGAAAAGGTATGTCTAGAAGTGAAGGATAGAAGAGGCAAGGAGGGTGGGGGTGGAGGCCACGTCCAAGGAAGGCCGGCTAGAGAAAGAGGAGAAACCGTGTGCGCGTTACGCACCCAGAGCTTGGACTCAGAATTGTGCAAGATGTCTAATAGGCGAGCGTGCATCGCCGCCATATAATACAGGCGGCAATCAGGCAGGCCCACACCCCCAGCCTCCTTAGGGCGATAAAGTATTTCCCTTCGAATGCGCGACCGACCCATAGCCCAGACAAAAGAGCCAAATTTGCTCTGCAGGCCCCTCCAGAACGTAGTGGAAAGTTTAATTGGTAATGTTTGGACTAAATACAAAATGTGTAAAAAAAAAAAAAATGTCAAAAGATTTAAATTAACCCCTCCAATAATATTTCCACTTTTTTGTTGTAAAAATGTGATGCTATTTTTGTTGTAATTGTTTTTAAAAAGTAGTAAAGCGTAACAAAAACTATGCAAATTAGATATTCCTGTGATCGTATGGACCTGACTTATATTTTAATGCACAGTTAATACAATGTAAGATCGGTCCCACAAAACAACAAGCTCTCAAATGCAGTGTAGATGGGAAAATAAAATTATTATTGCTATGAGGAGCGGAGGAAAAAATGAAACCACAAAAACTTAAATATCCTGGGTTGTTAAGGGGTTAATACTGATAATAAAATCTGTGTTATTCTCTGCAGATTCTTGTCCCAGGAGATCAGAGGAGAATCTTATATCTTCAGATTATAAAGCAGATGATGATATCACACAAGATACATATGAAGAACATTCCATTATCCCAGATACACCCTCAGCCCTTCACAGCCAAGATCTGTCATCTCATCCTTATATACAGGTCCTGTCTTCTCAGTCATCACTGGATGTTCAGCAAAAGAAAGGTCACAGAAGGGGTGTTGGACATCAACGAGCTCATACAGGAAAGAAATCATATTCATGCTCAGAATGTGGGAAATGTTTTACTTTTAAATCAAGTCTTGTTACACATCAAAGAACTCACACAGGAGAGAAGCCATTTTCATGTTCAGAATGTGGAAAATGTTTTACTGTGAAGCCACATCTTGTTAAACATAAAAGAACTCACACAGGGGAGAAACCATTTTCATGTGCAGAATGTGGGAAATGTTTTTCCCAAAAATCAAGTCTTGCTAAACATGAAATAACTCACACAGAGGTGAAGCCATTTTCATGTTCAGAATGTGGAAAATGTTTTACTGTGAAGTCATATCTTGTTAAACATCAAAGAACTCACACAGGGGAGAAACCATTTTCATGTGCAGAATGTGGGAAATGTTTCTCTCAAAAATCAATTCTTGTTCAACATGAAAGAACTCACACAGAGGAGAAACCATTTTCATGTTTAGAATGTGGGAAATGTTTCTCTCAAAAATCAAATCTTTTTCAACATGAAAGAATTCACACAGGAGAGAAGCCATTTTCATGTTCAGAATGTGGAAAATGTTTTAATGTGAAATCAAGTCTTGTTAAACATCAAAGAACTCACACAGGGGAGAAGCCGTTTTCATGCTCAGAATGTGGAAAATGTTTTACTGAGAAATCAAGTCTTGTTAAACATCAAAGAACTCACACAGGGGAGAAGCCATTTTCATGCTCAGAATGTGGGAAATGTTTTACTAAGAAATTACATCTTGTTCAACATAAAAGAACTCACACAGGGGAGAATCAATTTTCATGTTCAGAATGTAGAAAGTGTTTTAATGTGAAATCAAGTCTTGTTAGACATCAAAGAACTCACACAGGGGAGAAGCCATTTTCATGTTTAGAATGTGGGAAATGTTTTGCTCTGAAATCACATCTTCTTAGACATCTAAGAATTCACACAGGAGAGAAGCCATTTTCATGTTTAGAATGTGGGAAATGTTTTGCTCTGAAATCACATCTTCTTAGACATCTAAGAATTCACACAGGAGAGAAGCCAATTCAGAGCAATAAATGATGCAGATATCACATCTATATATTATCCACGTACATAGGATATCTGACATTTATACATATATCATATACTGCATCTCCAAACTTGTTACCAATTGTTAATAAAAGTTTTCTCTCTTATATGATTTATTATTCTTATATTCATCTCCGCACACTGGACTTATAATAAATGTAATATTGTCCCTGACGTTGTATATAGGGAATGTAACGCGTCAGTGTTGTCTCCGCCCCCTTCTCATTATGATTATAGAGACTTTAATTCAAGGCATCAGACAGGATCCGCGCGTCTCCCTTGAAGATCGTCTCTTCTGAACATAAGACGCTGCAGATACTTTTATTTATCACAAACCCTAGACCAGCGTTTCCCGTCTTGACGTCTATTTTTGGTCTCAGATCCTAAAATCCATTTTTCTATATGAGAAGTCGTCAATATCTCAGCGTCCCCCGGGTTCAGTAAACATTGGTGTAATTCTTTTCCTATCTATTTCTTTTTTCTTGTTCTTTTTTTTTTTCATAGACTTTGTTTGTAATTCACTATTGTTATGTAACAATTTGTCATTTTCTTTTCTTTTTGTTAACAATAAAAGAAATAATGTGGAATTTATTTTTTATTTTTTTTAAACTCAGAAATTGGAAGGAGGATAGAAAATGTCCCGCCAACAATATATTATGATGGACTCGAGGGCACATTATACATACAGCTCTACTGTGTACACATACAGCTCAGCTACATGTACATTACACATATACAGCTCTACTGTGTACACATACAGCTCAGCCACATGTACATTACACATATACAGCTCTACTGTGTACACATACAGCTCAGCTACATGTACATTACACACATACAGCTCTACTGTGTACACATACAGCTCAGCCACATGTACATTACACATATACAGCTCTACTGTGTACACATACAGCTCAGCTACATGTACATTACATATATACAGCTCTACTGTGTACACATACAGCTCAGCTACATGTACATTACACATATACAGCTCTACTGTGTACACATACAGCTCAGCTACATGCACATTACACATATACAGCTCTACTGTGTACACATACAGCTCAGCTACATGCACATTACACATATACAGCTCTACTGTGTACACATACAGCTCAGCTACATGTACATTACACATATACAGCACTACTGTGTACACATACAGCTCAGCTACATGTACATTACACATATACAGCTCTACTGTGTACACATACAGCTCAGCTACATGTACATTACACATATACAGCTCTACTGTGTACACATACAGCTCAGATACATGTACATTACACATATACAGCTCTACTGTGTACACATACAGCTCAGCCACATGTACATTACACATATACAGCTCTACTGTGTACACATACAGCTCAGCTACATGTACATTACACACATACAGCTCTACTGTGTACACATACAGCTCAGCCACATGTACATTACACATATACAGCTCTACTGTGTACACATACAGCTCAGCTACATGTACATTACATATATACAGCTCTACTGTGTACACATACAGCTCAGCTACATGTACATTACACATATACAGCTCTACTGTGTACACATACAGCTCAGCTACATGCACATTACACATATACAGCTCTACTGTGTACACATACAGCTCAGCTACATGCACATTACACATATACAGCTCTACTGTGTACACATACAGCTCAGCTACATGTACATTACACATATACAGCACTACTGTGTACACATACAGCTCAGCTACATGTACATTACACATATACAGCTCTACTGTGTACACATACAGCTCAGCTACATGTACATTACACATATACAGCTCTACTGTGTACACATACAGCTCAGATACATGTACATTACACATATACAGCTCTACTGTGTACACATACAGCTCAGCCACATGCACATTACACATATACAGCTCTACTGTGTACACATACAGCTCAGCTACATGCACATTACACATATACAGCTCTACTGTGTACACATACAGCTCAGCTACATGTACATTACACATATACAGCTCAGCTACATGCACATTACACATATACAGCTCTACTGTGTACACATACAGCTCAGTTACATGTACATTACACATATACAGCTCTACTGTGTACACATACAGCTCAGCTACATGTACATTACACATATACAGCTCTACTGTGTACACATACAGCTCAGCTACATGTACATTACACATATACAGCTCTACTGTGTACACATACAGCTCAGCTACATGTACATTACACATATACAGCTCTACTGTGTACACATACAGCTCAGCTACATGTACAATCCACATATACAGCTCTACTGTGTACACATACAGCTCAGCTACATGTACATTACACATATACAGCTCTACTGTGTACACATACAGCTCAGCTACATGTACATTACACATATACAGCTCTACTGTGTACACATACAGCTCAGCTACATGTACATTACACATATACAGCTCTACTGTGTACACATACAGCTCAGCTACATGTACATTACACATATACAGCTCTACTGTGTACACATACAGCTCAGCTACATGTACATTACACATATACAGCTCTACTGTGTACACATACAGCTCAGCTACATGTACATTACACATATACAGCTCTACTGTGTACACATACAGCTCAGCCACATGCACATTACACATACAGCTCTACTGTGTACACATACAGCTCAGCCACATGCACATTACACATACAGCTCAGCTACATGTACATTACACATATACAGCTCTACTGTACACACATACAGCTCAGCTACATGTACATTACACATATACAGCTCTACTGTGTACACATATAGCTCAGCTACATGTACATTACACACATACAGCTCAGCTACATGCACATTACACATATACAGCTCTACTGTGTACACATACAGCTCAGCCACATGCACATTACACATACAGCTCAGCTACATGTACATTACACATATACAGCTCTACTGTACACACATACAGCTCAGCTACATGTACATTACACATACAGCTCTACTGTGTACACATATAGCTCAGCTACATGTACATTACACACATACAGCTCAGCTACATGCACATTACACATATACAGCTCTACTGTGTACACATACAGCTCAGCTACATGTACATTACACATATACAGCTCTACTGTGTACACATACAGCTCAGCTACATGTACATTACACATATACAGCTCTACTGTGTACACATACAGCTCAGCTACATGTACATTACACATATACAGCATTACTGTGTACACATACAGCTCAGCTACATTTACATTACACATATACAGCACTACTGTGTACACATACAGCTCAGCTACATGTACATTACACATATACAGCTCTACTGTGTACACATACAGCTCAGCTACATTACACATACAGCTCTACTGTGTACACATACAGCTCAGCTACATTACACATATACAGCTCTACTGTGTACACATACAGCTCAGCTACATGCACATTACACATATACAGCTCTACTGTGTACACATACAGCTCAGCTACATGTACATTACACATATACAGCTCTACTGTGTACACATACAGCTCAGCTACATGTACATTACACATATACAGCTCTACTGTGTACACCTACAGCTCAGCTACATGCACATTACACATATACAGTTCTGTGTACACATACAGCTCAGCTACATGTACATTACACATATACAGCTCTACTGTGTACACATACAGCTCAGCTACATGCACATTACACATATACAGCTCTACTGTGTACACATACAGCTCAGCTACATGTACATTACACATATACAGCTCTACTGTGTACACATACAGCTCAGCTACATGTACATTACACACATACAGCTCAGCTACATGCACATTACACATATACAGCTCTACTGTGTACACATACAGCTCAGCTACATGCACATTACACATATACAGCTCTACTGTGTACACATACAGCTCAGCTACATGTACATTACACATATACAGCTCTACTGTGTACACATACAGCTCAGCTACATGCACATTACACATATACAGCTCTACTGTGTACACATACAGCTCAGCTACATGTACATTACACATATACAGCTCTACTGTGTACACATACAGCTCAGCTACATGTACATTACACATATACAGCTCTACTGTGTACACATATAGCTCAGCTACATGCACATTACACACAGCTCTACTGTGTACACATACAGCTCAGCTACATGTACATTACACATATACAGCTCTACTGTGTACACATACAGCTCAGCTACATGTACATTACACATATACAGCTCTATTGTGTACACATACAGCTCAGCTACATGTACATTACACATATACAGCTCTACTGTGTACACATACAGCTCAGCTACATGTACATTACACATATACAGCTCTACTGTGTACACATACAGCTCAGCTACATGTACATTACATATATACAGATCTACTGTGTACACATACAGCTCAGCTACATGTACATTACACATAATACAGCTCTACTGTGTACACATACAGCTCAGCTACATGTACATTACACATATACAGCTCAGCTACATGCACATTACACATGTACAGCTCTACTGTGTACACATACAGCTCAGCCACATGTACATTACACATATACAGCTCTACTGTGTACACATACAGCTCAGCCACATGTACATTACACATATACAGCTTTACTGTGTACACATACAGCTCAGCTACATGTACATTACACATATACAGCTCTACTGTGTACACATACAGCTCAGCTACATGTACATTACACATATACAGCTCTACTGTGTACACATACAGCTCAGCTACATGTACATTACACATATACAGCTCTACTGTGTACACATACAGCTCAGCTACATGTACATTACACATATACAGCTCTACTGTGTACACATACAGCTCAGCTACATGTACATTACACATATACAGCTCTACTGTGTACACATACAGCTCAGCTACATGTACAATCCACATATACAGCTCTACTGTGTACAACATACAGCTCAGCTACATGTACAATCCACATATACAGCTCTACTGTGTACACATACAGCTCAGCTACATGTACATTACACATATACAGCTCTACTGTGTACACATACAGCTCAGCCACATGCACATTACACATACAGCTCTACTGTGTACACATACAGCTCAGCCACATGCACATTACACATACAGCTCAGCTACATGTACATTACACATATACAGCTCTACTGTACACACATACAGCTCAGCTACATGTACATTACACATATACAGCTCTACTGTGTACACATATAGCTCAGCTACATGTACATTACACAACATACAGCTCAGCTACATGCACATTACACATATACAGCTCTACTGTGTACACATACAGCTCAGCCACATGCACATTACACATACCAGCTCAGCTACATGTACATTACACATATACAGCTCTACTGTACACATACAGCTCAGCTACATGTACATTAACACATACAGCTCTACTGTGTACACATATAGCTCAGCTACATGTACATTACACACATACAGCTCAGCTACATGCACATTACACATATACAGCTCTACTGTGTACACATACAGCTCAGCTACATGTACATTACACATATACAGCTCTACTGTGTACACATACAGCTCAGCTACATGTACATTACACATATACAGCTCTACTGTGTACACATACAGCTCAGCTACATGTACATTACACATATACAGCATTACTGTGTACACATACAGCTCAGCTACATTTACATTACACATATACAGCACTACTGTGTACACATACAGCTCAGCTACATGTACATTACACATATACAGCTCTACTGTGTACACATACAGCTCAGCTACATTACACATACAGCTCTACTGTGTACACATACAGCTCAGCTACATTACACATATACAGCTCTACTGTGTACACATACAGCTCAGCTACATGCACATTACACATATACAGCTCTACTGTGTACACATACAGCTCAGCTACATGTACATTACACATATACAGCTCTACTGTGTACACATACAGCTCAGCTACATGTACATTACACATATACAGCTCTACTGTGTACACCTACAGCTCAGCTACATGCACATTACACATATACAGTTCTGTGTACACATACAGCTCAGCTACATGTACATTACACATATACAGCTCTACTGTGTACACATACAGCTCAGCTACATGCACATTACACATATACAGCTCTACTGTGTACACATACAGCTCAGCTACATGTACATTACACATATACAGCTCTACTGTGTACACATACAGCTCAGCTACATGTACATTACCACATACAGCTCAGCTACATGCACATTACACATATACAGCTCTACTGTGTACACATACAGCTCAGCTACATGCACATTACACATATACAGCTCTACTGTGTACACATACAGCTCAGCTACATGTACATTACACATATACAGCTCTACTGTGTACACATACAGCTCAGCTACATGCACATTACACATTATACAGCTCTACTGTGTACACATACAGCTCAGCTACATGTACATTACACATATACAGCTCTACTGTGTACACATACAGCTCAGCTACATGTACATTACACATATACAGCTCTACTGTGTACACATATAGCTCAGCTACATGCACATTACACACAGCTCTACTGTGTACACATACAGCTCAGCTACATGTACATTACACATATACAGCTCTACTGTGTACACATACAGCTCAGCTACATGTACATTACACATATACAGCTCTATTGTGTACACATACAGCTCAGCTACATGTACATTACACATATACAGCTCTACTGTGTACACATACAGCTCAGCTACATGTACATTACACATATACAGCTCTACTGTGTACACATACAGCTCAGCTACATGTACATTACATATATACAGATCTACTGTGTACACATACAGCTCAGCTACATGTACATTACACATATACAGCTCTACTGTGTACACATACAGCTCAGCTACATGTACATTACACATATACAGCTCAGCTACATGCACATTACACATGTACAGCTCTACTGTGTACACATACAGCTCAGCCACATGTACATTACACATATACAGCTCTACTGTGTACACATACAGCTCAGCCACATGTACATTACACATATACAGCTTTACTGTGTACACATACAGCTCAGCTACATGTACATTACACATATACAGCTCTACTGTGTACACATACAGCTCAGCTACATGTACATTACACATATACAGCTCTACTGTGTACACATACAGCTCAGCTACATGTACATTACACATATACAGCTCTACTGTGTACACATACAGCTCAGCTACATGTACATTACACATATACAGCTCTACTGTGTACACATACAGCTCAGCTACATGTACATTACACATATACAGCTCTACTGTGTACACATACAGCTCAGCTACATGTACAATCCACATATACAGCTCTACTGTGTACACATACAGCTCAGCTACATGTACAATCCACATATACAGCTCTACTGTGTACACATACAGCTCAGCTACATGTACATTACACATATACAGCTCTACTGTGTACACATACAGCTCAGCTACATGTACATTACACATATACAGCTCTACTGTGTACACATACAGCTCAGCTACATGTACATTACACATATACAGCTCTACTGTGTACACATACAGCTCAGCTACATGTACATTACACATATACAGCTCAGCTACATGCACATTACACATGTACAGCTCTACTGTGTACACATACAGCTCAGCTACATGTACATTACACATATACAGCTCTACTGTGTACACATACAGCTCAGCTACATGTACATTACACATATACAGCTCTACTGTGTACACATACAGCTCAGCTACATGTACATTACACATATACAGCTCAGCTACATGCACATTACACATGTACAGCTCTACTGTGTACACATACAGCTCAGCCACATGTACATTACACATATACAGCTCTACTGTGTACACATACAGCTCAGCCACATGTACATTACACATATACAGCTCTACTGTGTACACATACAGCTCAGCTACATGTACATTACATATATACAGCTCTTACTGTGTACACATACAGCTCAGCTACATGTACATTACACATATACAGCTCTACTGTGTACACATACAGCTCAGCTACATGCACATTACACATATACAGCTCTACTGTGTACACATACAGCTCAGCTACATGCACATTACACATATACAGCTCTACTGTGTACACATACAGCTCAGCTACATGTACATTACACATATACAGCACTACTGTGTACACATACAGCTCAGCTACATGTACATTACACATATACAGCTCTACTGTGTACACATACAGCTCAGCTACATGTACATTACACATATACAGCTCTACTGTGTACACATACAGCTCAGATACATGTACATTACACATATACAGCTCTACTGTGTACACATACAGCTCAGCCACATGCACATTACACATATACAGCTCTACTGTGTACACATACAGCTCAGCTACATGCACATTACACATATACAGCTCTACTGTGTACACATACAGCTCAGCTACATGTACATTACACATATACAGCTCAGCTACATGCACATTACACATATACAGCTCTACTGTGTACACATACAGCTCAGTTACATGTACATTACACATATACAGCTCTACTGTGTACACATACAGCTCAGCTACATGTACATTACACATATACAGCTCTACTGTGTACACATACAGCTCAGCTACATGTACATTACACATATACAGCTCTACTGTGTACACATACAGCTCAGCTACATGTACATTACACATATACAGCTCTACTGTGTACACATACAGCTCAGCTACATGTACATTACACATATACAGCTCTACTGTGTACACATACAGCTCAGCTACATGTACATTACACATATACAGCTCTACTGTGTACACATACAGCTCAGCCACATGCACATTACACATACAGCTCAGCTACATGTACATTACACATATACAGCTCTACTGTACACACATACAGCTCAGCTACATGTACATTACACATATACAGCTCTACTGTGTACACATATAGCTCAGCTACATGTACATTACACACATACAGCTCAGCTACATGCACATTACACATATACAGCTCTACTGTGTACACATACAGCTCAGCCACTTGCACATTACACATACAGCTCAGCTACATGTACATTACACATATACAGCTCTACTGTACACACATACAGCTCAGCTACATGTACATTACACATACAGCTCTACTGTGTACACATATAGCTCAGCTACATGTACATTACACACATACAGCTCAGCTACATGCACATTACACATATACAGCTCTACTGTGTACACATACAGCTCAGCTACATGTACATTACACATATACAGCTCTACTGTGTACACATACAGCTCAGCTACATGTACATTACACATATACAGCTCTACTGTGTACACATACAGCTCAGCTACATGTACATTACACATATACAGCATTACTGTGTACACATACAGCTCAGCTACATGCACATTACACATATACAGCTCTACTGTGTACACATACAGCTCAGCTACATTACACATACAGCTCTACTGTGTACACATACAGCTCAGCTACATTACACATATACAGCTCTACTGTGTACACATACAGCTCAGCTACATGGACATTACACATATACAGCTCTACTGTGTACACATACAGCTCAGCTACATGTACATTACACATATACAGCTCTACTGTGTACACATACAGCTCAGCTACATGTACATTACACATATACAGCTCTACTGTGTACACATACAGCTCAGCTACATTACACATATACAGCTCTACTGTGTACACATACAGCTCAGCTACATGTACATTACACATATACAGCTCTACTGTGTACACATACAGCTCAGCTACATGTACATTACACATATACAGCTCTACTGTGTACACCTACAGCTCAGCTACATGTACATTACACATATACAGCTCTACTGTGTACACCTACAGCTCAGCTACATGCACATTACACATATAACAGTTCTGTGTACACATACAGCTCAGCTACATGTACATTACACATATACAGCTCTACTGTGTACACATACAGCTCAGCTACATGCACATTACACATATACAGCTCTACTGTGTACACATACAGCTCAGCTACATGTACATTACACATATACAGCTCTACTGTGTACACATACAGCTCAGCTACATGTACATTACACACATACAGCTCAGCTACATGCACATTACACATATACAGCTCTACTGTGTACACATACAGCTCAGCTACATGCACATTACACATATACAGCTCTACTGTGTACACATACAGCTCAGCTACATGTACATTACACATATACAGCTCTACTGTGTACACATACAGCTCAGCTACATGCACATTACACATATACAGCTCTACTGTGTACACATACAGCTCAGCTACATGTACATTACACATATACAGCTCTACTGTGTACACATACAGCTCAGCTACATGTACATTACACATATACAGCTCTACTGTGTACACATATAGCTCAGCTACATGCACATTACACAACAGCTCTAACTGTGTACACATACAGCTCAGCTACATGTACATTACACATATACAGCTCTACTGTGTACACATACAGCTCAGCTACATGTACATTACACATATACAGCTCTACTGTGTACACATACAGCTCAGCTACATGTACATTACACATATACAGCTCTACTGTGTACACATACAGCTCAGCTACATGTACATTACATATATACAGATCTACTGTGTACACATACAGCTCAGCTACATGTACATTACACATATACAGCTCTACTGTGTACACATACAGCTCAGCTACATGTACATTACACATATACAGCTCAGCTACATGCACATTACACATGTACAGCTCTACTGTGTACACATACAGCTCAGCCACATGTACATTACACATATACAGCTCTACTGTGTACACATACAGCTCAGCCTACATGTACATTACACATATACAGCTCTACTGTGTACACATACAGCTCAGCTACATGTACATTACATATATACAGCTCTACTGTGTACACATACAGCTCAGCTACATGTACATTACACATATACAGCTCTACTGTGTACACATACAGCTCAGCTACATGCACATTACACATATACAGCTCTACTGTGTACACATACAGCTCAGCTACATGCTACATTACACATATACAGCTCTACTGTGTACACATACAGCTCAGCTACATGTACATTACACATATACAGCACTACTGTGTACACATACAGCTCAGCTACATGTACATTACACATATACAGCTCTACTGTGTACAACATACAGCTCAGCTACATGTACATTACACATATACAGCTCTACTGTGTACACATACAGCTCAGATACATGTACATTACACATATACAGCTCTACTGTGTACACATACAGCTCAGCTCACATGTCACATTACACATATACAGCTCTACTGTGTACACATACAGCTCAGCTACATGTCACATTACACATATACAGCTCTACTGTGTACACATACAGCTCAGCTACATGTACATTACACATATACAGCTCAGCTACATGCACATTACACATATACAGCTCTACTGTGTACACATACAGCTCAGTCTACATGTACATTACACATATACAGCTCTACTGTGTACACATACAGCTCAGCTACATGTACATTACACATATACAGCTCTACTGTGTACACATACAGCTCAGCTACATGTACATTACACATATACAGCTCTACTGTGTACACATACAGCTCAGCTACATGTACATTACACATATACAGCTCTACTGTGTACACATACAGCTCAGCTACATGTACATTACACATATACAGCTCTACTGTGTACACATACAGCTCAGCTACATGTACATTACACATATACAGCTCTACTGTGTACACATACAGCTCAGCTACATGTACATTACACATATACAGCTCTACTGTGTACACATACAGCTCAGCTACATGTACATTACACATATACAGCTCTACTGTGTACACATACAGCTCAGCTACATGTACATTACACATATAGCAGCTCTACTGTGTACACATACAGCTCAGCTACATGTACATTACACATATACAGCTCTACTGTACACACATACAGCTCAGCTACAATGTACATTACACATATACAGCTCTACTGTAGTACACATACAGCTCAGCTACATGTACATTACACATATACAGCTCTACTGTGTAACATACAGCTCAGCTACATGCACATTACACATATACAGCTCTACTGTGTACACATACAGCTCAGCACATGCACATTACA